>NC_054491.1:35649900-35652226 GCF_017639515.1 Carcharodon carcharias | reverse complement strand
CACTCTCACACTCTCAAACACACATGTACACACACACTCTCTCACACACACACACTCCCACACACACAAACACTCACACACACAGCCACTCACACACACTCTCACACACACACACTCACACACACAGTCTCACACACACTCACACACACACACTCACACACACAAACACACACTTTCACACACACACACACACACACACTCACACACACTCTCACACAAACACACACTCACACACATGCACACACACACACACTCACACACAGACACACACACTCACACACACTCATACACACACACTCACACACACACACACAAACACTCACACACACACATTCACACACACTCTCACACACACACTCACACACACACACACACACTCATACACACACACACACACTCACACACGCACTCACACAAACACTCTCACACACACACCCACTCACACACACACACTCCCTCACACACACACTCACTCACACACACTCACACACACACTCACACACACACACACACACTCTCACACACACACACACAGACACTCTCACACACACACACTCACAGACACACACACTCGCACACACACACACTCGCACACACACACACATTCTCACACACAAACACTCACACACACACACTCTCACACACTCTCACACACACACACTCACAGACACACACACACACACTCGCACACACACACACTCTCACACACACACATTCTCACACACACACACTCTCACACACTCTCACACAGTCTCACACACAAACACCCACTCACACACACACACACACTCCCTCACACACACACTCACTCACAGACATACACACACACACACACTCACACACACACACACACACTCACACACACATAGACACACTCACACACACACACAAACACTCACACACACACACTCACACACACTCACACACACACACAAACACTCACAAACACACACAGTCACACACTCTCACACACACACACACTCACACACACACACCCACTCATAGACACACACACACACACTCACACACACACACACTCACACACGCACTCACACAAACACTCTCACACACACACACCCACTCACACACACACACACTCCCTCACACACATACTCACTCACACACATACACACACACACACTCACACACACACACTCACACACACTCAAACACACACACACACACTCATACACTCTCACACTCTCAAACACACATGCACACACACACTAACACACACACTCACACACACTCACACACACACACACTCACACACAGACACACACACTCACACACACTCACACACACCAATTCTCTCAGACACACACTCACACACACTCACACACACACAAACACTCACACACACAGACACTCACACACACTCTCACACACACACACATTCTCACACACAAACACTCTCACACACACACACTCTCACACACTCTCACACACAAACACTCACAGACACACACACACACTCGCACACACACACACTCTCACACACACACATTCTCACACACACACACTCTCACACACTCTCACACAGTCTCACACACAAACACCCACTCACACACACACACACACACACTTCCTCACACACACACTCACTCACAGACATACACACACACACACACACTCACACACACACACACACACACACTCACACACACATAGACACACTCACACACACACACAAACACTCACACACACACACTCACACACACTCACACACACACACAAACACTCACAAACACACACAGTCACACACTCTCACACACACACACACTCACACACACACACACACTCATAGACACACACACACACACACTCACACACACACACACTCACACACGCACTCACACAAACACTCTCACACACACACACCCACTCACACACACACACACACTCCCTCACACACATACTCACTCACACACATACACACACACACACTCACACACACACACTCACACACACTCAAACACACACACACACACTCATACACTCTCACACTCTCAAACACACATGCACACACACACACTAACACACACACTCACACACACTCACACACACACACACACACACTCACACACAGACACACACACTCACACACACTCACACACACACCAATTCTCTCAGACACACACTCACACACACTCACACACACACAAACACTCACACACACAGACACTCACACACACTCTCACACACACACCCATTCTCACACACAAACACTCTCACACATACACACTCTCACACACTCTCACACACACACACTCACAGACACACACACACACTCGCACACACACACACTCTCACACACACACATTCT